>NC_025996.2:16593034-16641653 GCF_000442705.2 Elaeis guineensis | reverse complement strand
GAGTTTTTATTAGCCTCTTTCATGATCATGCTTGCAGGTGAAGGATCCCGATCTATCTTGGGATAGTTTTTTTAGATATTCCTGCACAACGGATGGGAATATATCTTATATTATTAGAATATGCATCCCTAGAGGGACTCACCTATATGAGAGCATCCATACATAACCGCGGATATGATATATAGGTTATCTCTAGTAACTCTCATAAAAAATCAAGATACATGTACAAAGCTATTAATACACAGATTGACGATGAAGAAACTCTGTCCTATATATATGGTAGTTGAAGTCTGAGTCAAAGAAACGTAGTTTAAAACTTGATTCATTCTATTTCTTTCAGATGAAAACTGTTCACACTAAGTAAGATTAAATTACCTTATCCATTGCATAGTATAAGCATTCAGAAATTTGTGTTAGTTTATTTTATAATTTTATATTTTTTTTTTTTGTGAGGGATTATTGGAGGAATGCAAAAGAAAAACTCAAAATTTTCTTATAATACCCCTCCAAGTATTTTAATTTTATCGTCTAAATATTTTAATTTCTTTATTATCATGATTTTAATTTCTGACGATTAGCTTCCTAATTATCAATGGTTACGTGCTTTTAATCTCGTTTTTATTTTATGACCATTGGACTTTGTATTAAAAGTTTGGACCGTTAAGCTCCATATTAAAGATCTTAATGGATCAATAAAAATCTCAACAGTCATAAATAGTCATAAACGGTTACAAACGATCATATTGATTGGCTATAAAAAGAGTCGTTTGGGATCTAATCCAACATACAATCCAAGAGCCTTTCAATATATTTTTCTTAGTTTATTTTCATTCTATTTTCTACTACAATTCTTTCTTCTTCTCTTTTTTCTAGTGCTGAAAGAGTCTTTATTAACTTCCTTCACAATCGTGCTTGCAGGCAGAAGTCCTTATCATATCTTGGGATGGTTTTTCTGGATATTTCTGTATGAGGAATAAGAATACGTCTTAGGACAGTGTTCAATATACTTCTGGATTTGATTTTTATTTATTTTTTAATTTTACGTAAGTCTTTTATAATTTTTTTATAACAAAATTTTATTAATTTAATTTAATTTTTAAATCATGTCCAAACAGAACGCACAATATTTGGAGCTACTAACAATCGTCCTGATTTCCTTTTGTTGGTGATAATTAACAATTTTAAGTTTGACGGTGCCGACAGCTATAAGTTGGTAGAGACTCGTGCCATGCGAGGGAAAGCAAAAGAAAGGGAAAGCTTTTTGGAAAGCTACTCAGAAGACTATGGATCAAAGCAGCAACGATTTTCCACTCTCCTGTCCCCTCCTTGAAAAACTATTCTCTTGATTTATTTGATATTCCGCTACCAGTGCAACCATACCAAGGACCAAAAAACAAAAGCTTTTCTACAGCAATTGTTCCATCTTTATTCTGGCTTCTTGTTACGTTTATATTGGCAAATGATGTGGATGGGGCTAAATACTTTCTTGTGCAGTACCACCTATGGGCAGGACACTCATTCTGAAACCCCACTGCTGTTGTCCACTATCAAGCTTGATTCCATCATTTTTAGTTATGAATTGCTGATTGATCTTTTCTTTTGGTGATTGTGTTTCTCTTGTCTTTAAGTTGGGAAGAATCTGCATCCTCTTTTCCTTTTGTCCGGGTAAAGATTCTATCCTTTTACCAGATGACAGCAGCTGTGTCTGGTTTACATGGCAATTGACCATCTTCTACATGGAAAGAATGAAAACCGTTTTCAGAAACAATGGAAGTCCTTGTTGTTTGCAACTATTTGTTTATTCCTTGCAGGTGAAACTGCTGGAATGATGCAAGCTCAGCACTTAAATTGGTACAATGATGGACCATATGCAACATTCTTTCCATCAAGATTAGTGATTTAATGTTTTATCTGAAATTTTGATTAGTCCTGTAGATATGAGATAGCTGCATCGTCTATGTTTTCTTCATGATTGAGCGGAGTATTGCAACTTGAAAGTTCTCACTATGTTGAGATGTGGGTGTCTTGTGCATAATAAAGCTCAAAATAATTCAAATTTGTGTAGACATGGTAAATTCCTAGTTGTGATAAGTTTGTTTCGCCTTATTCTTTTGGCTTACACACCCTGCCCCCATGGGGGAAAAAATATATCTGGATAAAGTTGCTACTAAAATGTTCAATTAGTCTATTCAGTCTTTTTTTTTTTTTTTTTTTTTTTTAGATACATAGGATCTAACAGATGCAAAATGAATGGGATTTTTTGCCATAGAAGACGAGATTATGTTTGCAGGTCTACAAGTACATAGGGTATGGATTGTATTACGAAAGAATGATTAATCTTTTTTATGATGTGGATTCTTTGATCGCACCCTACATAAATTTCAAAAAACTCCAAATCCCTCGTTCATCAGGATGCACAGATCTTGGAAGCAGTCATTGTACAATCCAATAGCTGATTTGTACGAAGGAAAATAAATCCTTCTTTCGTGCGAGAGATACAACTCCTAGCCTATATTTATATGAGGGTTGGTTGGGTCCCATGGGCATTAGATTGGTGGAGGGCAACCTCATTGTAGCTCAATACCATTTATCTAAAAAAATAAGATGGACGATATTAATTGAATCAATTATAAAAACTTTATAATTTTAAAGAGACATGGAATGACTCATTAAGTATGCTTGACAAAAGTAGAATAGGATTTACAATTTTAAATGGATGTTTTCGAGTCTTGTAGATAGAGTTGCAATATAACATCAGCTGCAGTTGCAAGAGCTTGGTATCTCTTATTTGAATGAAAGATTGGCGAAAGTGATGTAGTGGGATTGAGAGAAGAATGAGGGAGAGAGGGAAAAAGTAAGGGAAGAGCGTGAGTAAAAGGATAAGAGAGATCATAGATGGGAGGTAGACCTTAGATTTATTGTACGCTATGGCTCTTTGGACAGCAGCCAACGACAATAAGATAGAGATGACAATAGATCGAATATAAATCGGATAAACCATTATCCATACTCATCTCGAATTGGGGTGGAGCAGGTATAATTAAACAGAGCAGATTGGATGGATCAAGCCAAGTTGTAAAAATCACTTTATTTGCATATAAATCAAATAATAAAAAAAAATCAAAATAAGTCTTGGTACTTCACATAATATGAAGCAAATAAGAATTGAAAATATAAAATGTAATAAATCAAATACTCAACAATAATAGAGATATAGCAAACAAAAATATTGTTATTTAAGAAGTGAAATATTTTCCAATTGGAGAGAAGAGAGAAGAAATGAAAGAAAAATTCAGAAAAATGGTATCCCAAGTGTTTAGTTATTCTTTTATCTACTTGACTATTTTTCTTACAAGTAAAGCGACTGGGGCAAAGGGTTAAAAGGGGATTTGTGAAGAGCCACATCCATCCAGGTTGAGTTTGAGGTAGGTTTATCATGACCCGCATCCACACCGAAGCCGCCCTATTATGATGATGATAAATCCATCTCATTAAGGTGAAGTCTGATCGATGGAGTGGAGTAAATTGCTGCCGGAAGGGATTGGGGACCAAGAGAATGTTATGGCAAGGGGGTTTGCTATTGGACCAAGTGAGAACATAGAATCTAGAAGAGCAAAAGACAAAGATTCGGGGCCTTGGACTGCTCGCATTGGGGGCTCTTCCGGCAGTCACCAACAGTGAGGCAGCAGGGAATCAGGAGGATGCAAAATAGAGGGTTCTGCCACTTGATAGAGCTAGAATGTAGAAAAAGGGGCCAACGAGGAAACGAGGCCAAGGGTTGGACCTTGGGACCGGTTGGTGCTTGGTGACAACCACCACCAACGACAGAGGTGGGTTAGAGAAGAGCATGATGATGAGGAGGGACTTTGCAAACTGACCAAGCCAGAAGACGGAAAGGGCTGGGAAGGGATTGAGGGTTGGGGTTGGGTTCTTGGACTGCTTTGTGCCGAAGCTCTTTTGATTGAAGCAATGGCGAGATAGGAGGGAATGGGGAGGATGATAAGGTGAGAGGGGCATCCAAAGGATGGGAGGTGCATGGAGGAGTATTGAAGGATGGGAGGAATCGGGGTCTGGAAGATCTGAAGATGGGAGGAGCAAGGATTGCTCGAGCCTATAGCTCATCCTGTAATAGGTCTGATCACAGATCAAGTTGTGACAAATAAAAGCTAAGCTACAGATCCCTGCAGCTTGACCAGCAACCTACGGTTTAGCTGCAAATCTCCAGATATATGAAATTGGATCTGTAGCGTGCCAAGTAGCCCTTAAGATGGTGGTCGAGTGTCACATTGTAAATTTGTAAGCAACCTAGTCCAAGTCTCTCGATTTGAAACTCTGCGACTCCAATACCATGGAATGGCCAAGATACCATTATACTAATAGTTGCCGTGGTAGCCTTTAGCTGGAAAACATATCTAAATTAACTAATTTATAGATTGTATCCTCTTTTTACGGAAGGAAATCTTGTAGACATATTATTGCCATGTCTGAGAATGGGAATTAATATGCAACTTGGTTCAGTTGGCTTTTAAAATATCAATGTTAACAATGCTAGTCAAAGGGGGGGAAAAATGATAAGTATTTCTATTGCTTGTGAATTCGAAGTTTGAGAGAGAGTGGGACAGAAATGAAATTGGAATTTGATGACCACTGTATCTTGGTTCGGTCAGTACAATCCCTTGCAGCTTCCAATTTTCAAGAGTGAATCTTGATGACCACGGACCGCATTTATGCTATACTTGCTTGAGTAGTGGCTCAGATTACTCAAGTGCCTAGGCTCCAGCCTGGATAGTGTGGGCACAGGATAGTGGATGAGCAATTGTCCCTCTAATCTTAACAACAATAACAACAACATAAAAATAAAGTTAATTTGATGTCGTTCAATAGATGTCAATCTCCAACGTGCTAAATGGATGATGGAGAAGCATGGCTGGTATCGGCGGCCTTCAAATTGTTCTTATAGCCATGATTCTGTGGCCATATTTAGTGGCAAGAGAGTGAGAACAGTTAATATTCCCTCTCCAAGTTTTCTGAACCATGCTGGACCATTGGTTAGAGCTAAATTATCAGCAGGACCTGCCTAAAGAGATAAACGGGTGATTTAGCTAAACAAAGAACCGAAGGATCGAAATTTTAGCTTGACGCACACAGAGAATAAGCTGAGTCGAGATCATGGAGTCAAATGGGCAAGTTTTTCCAATTCAACTTGCATTCGTGCATCCATCTCCAAATAGAGAGCTGAGCCGTGTCCATTTTCCCCAAAACAATCTAGGTCAAATGCTCGCAAAGCACTCTCTCTCTCCTCTCTCTCTCACACACACACACACACAAAATGAATCTTGATCGTTCTTTCGGAAAGTGTATTGAGGTCAGTTAATAAACTATCTGGTTTCTAAATGATTAAGGTTGCCATAAGGCCCTAAAAATAACCCAGGCCAAACCCCTAACATAGAATTTAAGGTGCCGCTCTCGTGGACGAGATACGTGGTGATTCCGCTGGTGATAATCCGCCGCCATCACAAAGCTGGCCTAGACCACGGTGCCCCATTGTCCTCCTAAAAGGGCGATGGTGTCGGCGATTAGGAGGAAGAAGGCGACGACGATGGCAATGGCGAGGCAGCGGCGGAGGAAGGGGGTGTTGGGGCGAGCGGGGTGCCGTAGGAGGCGGAGAGATGGTAGAGGGCTGGGGGCGGCGCTACCCGGTTGGGTTGATGGGCCAGGTAGCTGGGGCGGTGACGAGGTCGTGGGAAAAACTAACCCTTCCCTCTATTTCCTCACAAGAATTTTTCGCGTTGCGCACTTCCATGCCGTCTCGATAATAGCAGGCCATCTTTTGAACGATCCCGAGTCTTTCATTTGTTAATAGACGGTCACCATGTACGTTTGAAAAAAAAGCGATTTTGGTAAGCAACGTAGAAAAGCCCAAAAGGATCAACGGAATCTCCATTTCTTTTGGCAGATAATCATCATCAGCATTCATCAAAACAAAGTTGGTGACTGAGTGCAAGTAATGTGAGCCCCGGTTGATTCCCTTCTTCTCATCCACTCGTCACCATCACCAGGTCCTGTCACGTGACCGGAATATCTTTTCGCCATTTCCCTCGCGGTGTTGCAGGCCGCGGCAGCAGCATGTCACGTGGTTCCCCATCCCTGCACGATCCCCACCCTCCCCGGTCCGTATTGTCTTTGTACCGCAGGACGAGATAACAACCCAAATATTTTCTTTTCTAAAAAAGAAAGAGAGAAATATTTTGGTAAAAAACAGAAAGATCTTGAGCAATTCCAACCGTCTGATATATGGAGCCGAAAGCGAAGAATTTATAGAAACAGGAAATTAGGAGAAAAATTAATTTCAGACAGGGAGGAGGAGAGGCATCGGCGGCAGCGGCGAGGGTTAGCAGACCCCGTAGTCGTGGAAAAGGAGCTCCGGTCGCGGGCCTGGGGCGGCGGGGGCGGAGGTGGAGGCGGCGGAGGATGGATTGTCGTGGCGGAGGAGGAGGAGCTCCTTCTGGCGGCGGAGCTCCATGACCTTGCGATGGGAGTTGGAGTGCTGGGTGAGGACGAAGGTGGGGCTGGCCGCCGGCCGGTACTCCGGCACAAGCCGGCCGGACTTGTACCGCACCCCGCACGCGTTGCACAGTGTCTTCGGCCCCAGCGGCCCCGTCCGCCACTGCGGCGTCTTCTCCGACGCGCAGTGCGTGCACCGTCGCACCCCGCCCTCCACCCCGATCTCCCCTCCCCCTTCTTTCCCCTCCCGTTATTATTATTATTACTACTGCCGGCGCTCGCCTTCGGCTTCGACGGTGGGAAATCGGACGATGACGACGACGAGGAGGAGGAGGGCGAGGTCTGGGACGGCGGGGGTATGGAGGACCAGGCGGCGCCAGCGGCGAAGCCAGTGGGAGCCCGGGAGCGCTTGCTCCTGGCTCCCCGGCCGGGAACGGAGGGTTCCGCCCGGAGATGCGCATCCCCGGCGGGGGCAACGACGCCGGTGACGGCGGTTGGATAGGGGATGTCGGAGAACGAATCGTCAACGAACTTGGACAGCCATTCCAGCTCCGCCGCCTCCTCGCTCTACAATTTTTAATCCCAAAATTAGAAAGGAAAAAAATCAAATTTCTTAAATTAATTAATTAATATTATTATTTTAAGGCGGAAGGGATGCTTACGGGAATGTAGATGTCGTCGGGGAAGGAGGAAGAGGGGTGGTGGTGGGTTTGGAAAATGGAGGAGGAGTCGGCGTTGCCAGCGTAAGGGCGGGTCGCGGTGGTGATGGCTGATGACTGCTGGGGCGTGGGGAGGAGATGGGCCTCGGCGGAAGGGAAAAGGTCGTGGTTGGAGAAGTCGAGGAGGTCGTCGATGTGGAGGGTGTCGGTGGAGGGAAGTCCGTAGAAGTACGCCGGAGAAGCACTACCGGTGAGCGGTGCAGCAGCAGCAGCAGCAGCTGAAGCAGCGGCTCCCATTCCAATCTGCCACTCGGTTGCCATAGTAAAGGAAGGAAGGAATTAAGGTGGCGTCCCTGTGTTTCGGCTTCCTTCCTTTGTTTTTCTAGTGGAGTGGAGGTGGGAGTGAGTGGAAGCGAGTGGGAGAGAAATAGTGGGATATGGGAAGGTGGGAGGGGCCAATCAATGACTCATTTCCAGTTTGCTTGCTTGTGATAATAGAGGCAATAATAATAACGATGGGGTAACACGAATAATAATCAATGATAGCAGGAGTAATGAAGCAGCTGCACTAGCCAACACCAACCTGCCTCATGCGCTGCATCCATCCTCGACCCCATCCAACTCCTGTTCCACCACCCCCCAACCTTCCTCTCTCCTTCCGCTTTAAAAGTCCTGTTGCTTTCACCCTCTCTCTCTTTCTTCTTGTCTTGCATAAATTTTATGCAGTTGCATGTGAGTTCGCTGTTTATTTACGGCCTGTATCTTTAAAAAATTATATAGATGGGCAGAGTTGGGTAACGGAATCTGACAGTGCAGTTGAAGAGGAGAAGTCTACATGCTTCATGTGGCTTCCGTTGATGAACCACGTCATTGCTGGATGTACCCTCCCTCTTCCAATGAGCGAGAAGTGCTTTCTTGGTTACAGTATCTACTACGGGATAATTAAATGAGGGGTGGGAGCGAGTGCTATCGTAAAGTGGTCTAACTTCCCACACGAGTCAGCTGCCGGTATACTATAGCAATGCTGCTCCCAATACCATGCAGGCATCGATGAGCTGTTTGTTCCGAAACAGCGATCAGTTCTGTATGCTGATGTGCCAAAATACTGTTGGCCTGGATATGGGTCCGCCATGAAGGCGACCGGCCCCACCTCGTGGTACTGTTCCAACGACAAAAGGAGGTTTGGTCCGCTGCTGTACGGGACCACGCAGCCATGTCGTGCAGCGTGGTTGTTACCGCCGTTAAGGGGAATTGACGGCATGACACGTGTCTTGTCGGACTGCGTGGGGACCCTCAGCGCGCTCCCCCGTCGTCCCCGTTTACTTTTTCCGCTTCACCGTCCCCGGCATCTCCGTCATCCCGAGCAAACCGTACTACGACGGCGATGGTAGCGCTGCAGGGATGCCGCTCTCCCTCACCTCCGCCCGGTATCACACACGCGAGTTGCCGTACGGAATATTCCGGTCCGACGTGCCCTGTCGGCGATCCCCAGTAGTTGACGAAGCAGCGGCCGCCAGGCGCCAGCTGCAATCGCCGCGCCTCGCTGTACGGCCAGGGCCACACATAAGAAAATTTTAAAGGAAGAACTGGAAGCGGAAAAAATCGTCGGCCGTTGGGAAGGGAATCCAATGGCGATCACGTGAGGACGAGGGAGGGATATTTAGGGGTGGGACCCACGCGTGGCGAGTCTGTGTGCGATGGAGGAGGGGGTAGGGTGCTGCCGTATGGGTAGAGGACAGTGCCTGCCGGGGGGGCGTATGGCTGATGGCAACGCCCCCGGAAAGAAAAAGAAGGGGCATCGAATCACGTGACGGCGATTGGGATCCCGAGGCGGAATCCATGCCCCCATCCCACCCCGCCCCGACCCACTCAGCACGTGCCTCCTCGTGCTCATAATTAACCCCCCACTCCAACTCGATATTCTATATCTGCCCACGGAAACGGACCATGAAGCAACAGGTTAAGAATTCCGCGAGTCAGGTTACGCTGAAACGAAGGGTTGGTGTCGGTCGGAAACCTGGCGTGCGTTGGTTTTTGGGGAGCGTTGGTCCTCCTCGGTGCACCGCCAGGTGCGATGCATCGCGCGCGTGCCGTCCATCGCACGATGGACGGCCACACGCAGATATAAGTTGTGCGATGCAGATTAAAGGTGCAAAAAAAAAAAAAAAAAAAAAAAAGCTCGTCACTCGCTCAGCTAGTGGGGTGTATTGTGATCGCTCTTTTTGAATACACGTGTCGGTCGGGAGGGGGTGGGGAAGCTGCCGACGCGAGGACGGCCCCACCTGGCGACTCCCTCAGCCGGAACCGGGCCGAGGACACGTGGCTTGCGTCACGCGACGCATGCCGCCGAAGAGAGAGAGGACCAGCTGCAGCTGAGCAGGCCAGTGCATGTGGGGGTGCACGTGTTGCAGATACTGGTCTGCACGTGTCACGATGGATGTGGCGTAGATGGGCCACCCATCCCGCACCGCAGCTATCGTGGGGCGTAGGGGTGCCTCGGTTTGTCTTGCCGGTGACTCTCAGCTCATAAACAGTGAGGAAAAATGTTGCCTTTTTTGTTTATGAGGAAAAATATTATCTTTCTTTCCTCACATTTATGTTGTTGGTTTTTTTTCCTCTTGTTTATGTTGTTGGTGCCACTTTCCAATTTTTTGAAAAGGGGCGCGGGCCAAAAGGGAAGCATCTTCGGTGCAGCAGCCGATCCCATCTTCCCTTGCACCGCGTGTTAAGAGTTGTGTGCCTGATTTCTCTGGTGGATGGATAAATATAGGATTAGTTTGCCTCGCTGAAAAAGAAAGAAAAAAATAAAATATATTGAAATATAAAAATATATTTTATATTTAAGTTTATTTTTATATTTGAGTTTTGCTATGATGTTTTAAATTATATTTTTAATTTTTAAACTATATCGTATTTTTTTAAAATGATCTTTAAACTATAAAATCATAAATTTTGAACTCTGATCTTTTCGAATTGTTTTAATATTGTCCTTCGACCGATTTCCGACGACTCTTTTTCATTGATCTAGTTGTTTCTTGCTGAACCAATGCTTATGTTGCATTTTTTTAAAATAATTAGCACCGGCACGCTTACGTGACAAAATAGTTTACCCTATTTTCTGTTGTCCTCCTTTGAAATCTTTCTTTCATTCGCTGTGAGTGAAATCCTACCCCTCCCAAATTCTCTCGATCATTCTGTCGGTGTAAAGAATCTTCTCCAATCATCCTTTCGAAATCCAAATTTTCCAATCTTCTTTCCTATTTTTCCTCTACGGTAGACATCCAGATTAATTTCTCAAGATGATAAATTTATTGACTCACCGTAAAGCTACCTCTCCCATTTCCCAAGTTCTCCACCTTCTCTATAAATTGCCTACAACCCTTGACCCTTCTTTCCCCACCGACCTTCTTCTACCCTTTCGTTTTTTTAGAGGTTTTTGGCATTTTCTCACGAGTGTATGGTAGTGAGCTTGCGGTCTTATAAGGTATCCGACCTTTGCATCAAGAAGCTGGCACTGAAATCGCTGCTGCTCTCCACCACCATTGGCGGCGCCCTCCTCGCCCTTAAGAAGGAAGAAGACACCTGTCTCAGCGTATCTGCCGCCGATCGGTCCTCATCAGAGAGGAAGCTAATCGTTGGAAAACTCTACGTGGTGGACATCCTTTGTTTCCTCTGTGTTGATGAGAATCTAGATTCTCCTGTCGACACTCTCAAGAAATTCGTCTCCGACCTTCTTCCAAAGAATGCCGCCCTTGTCTACCAGGTTGAGCCCCATTCGAGGTATCCCCTCCATCCCTCCTAATTTTTTCTTTTATTTAAAAGGACAAAAATCGGACTAAGATTTAGTTAGGAACCATATCGGATGATAAAATAAGTTTTTTTAATGGGAATTTATATGTTTTTTTTATTTTGACCAGTATAAATTTTGATTTTCTTTTGAGAGAATTTGTAGTGTATTGGAAGCACTGGATGTGATCCTTGATGGAGCTCCATGCCTGGTGGTCCCCATTCGCTTTGGTGGGCAGAGGAAGCTCCATCAATCGGGAAGAGGGAGGGGGGCGGGGGAGGGGTAGAATTCTGCTAGTTGATGCAGGAGGATTTCATCCGCTATTTCTTCAAGTCCATCGTCCATTTTGCCTCCATCGTCGCCCATTCCGTATCCTCCCTCAACCTCGTCTGCTCCAACTTCCTCGCCATCCAGTATGATGATGCTGCCATCAACGCCCTCCCCCTTTTTTGCTGCATCTTCGTCGATCAAGGCGACAATCGACGGTCTTCTTCAAAGAGGGGAAGATCAATTTTTTTCGAGAAGAGAAAACTGGAGGAGGAATCTTGGGAAATTAGGACAGAGGTGGAAAAAATTGCTTGAAAAAGAAAACGGCACTATCCATTTGGAAGGAAATCAAATGGTCACTGAATGCCACATCATCAATTTTTTTAAACTAACTTATTTCCAGCTCAGCACCGGT
This sequence comes from Elaeis guineensis, assembly GCF_000442705.2. NCBI lineage: Eukaryota > Viridiplantae > Streptophyta > Magnoliopsida > Arecales > Arecaceae > Elaeis > Elaeis guineensis. The sequence goes on along the minus strand of NC_025996.2, from coordinate 16,630,021 downwards.
GCCACCTATTCAAGTTAAATCAGCTATATATGCATCGATAATGCCAAATAGGATTTTTCGTTGAGAGAAAGTTGTCGAAAATGAGACGAAGGATAACATTAAAATAGTTCAGAAACATTGGAGATCAAAAATTATGATTTTGTAATTTAAGGATCATTTAAAAAAACGTAATATAGTTTAAGGACTAAAAACATAATTTATCTAAATTTTTTTAATCTTTTTATCATTAGCATTTTTTTGATTATCCGATTTAAGATGGAAGATACTGATTTATCCACTAGCAATTGATTTTAATCAATCATATGCATGGCTGGTACAGTAAATAATTTGAACTGTGGATATTTTTGTACCGAAAGAGATGGCAAGTCTCTTGGAAGGCCGGAATGATGAACAAGTTTTGGAATGGTAGAGATTGTGATGCAAGTCATTGAGGTCGTCGTTGGGGTTAGCAATGCAAGGGACGGGAGCATCTATCATGGCTAACGAGGAATGATAGGGTTGGGGTCTCACGAACCAGGTGGCCAAATCGAAAGATGGGGTACAGGGAGGAGCATGGCACCAGTGGCCTAGTCCACGATGACCTTACGATCCATGCACTACCACCATCAATAGAAATGAGAGAGGGAGAGAAAGAGAGCCGCTTAAAGAGGAGGAGATTGTGGGAGGAGGAGAGTTGCTCAGAGATCTTAGAGCATGAAGATCGTGAGAGATCACTGCTAGAAGAGGAGCAGGACGGTGCAAGAAGAGGGAGGAGAAAGAGGAGGAGAATTATGCAAGGAGATCGATAAAAATCGCTGCTCGAGAAGGAAGATGGCATGAAAAGAGAGAGGAGGAGAGGCAGTGAGGGGACGACACGAGGAGAAGGAGGAAGAGAGGCCGTGGGAGGGGGGCAGCATAGGAGGTGGCTAATGCGGCGAAGAGGCGGTTGAGGTGGTTGACACGACAGAGAGGCTGTCGGCATGGGAGGGTGGAGGCAATGACAAGGGGAGGGGGAGGTGGTTGATATATAGAGGGCCATGAGGGGAGGATGCGAGATGAGGGAGGAGGAGGAGAGGCGGTGGAGGGGAGAGGATTGGTGCGAAAGGTGGCCAACTTGGCGAAGAAGTAACTGGCACAAAGAGAGACAACCAACATGAGTGGAGGGGGGGGCTGATGCAAGAGGTGGTGAGGGGACGATGCAAGATGAGGGAGGAGGAGGAGGAAAGGTAGCGAGGAGAGGGTGTTGGTGAAAAGGAGAGACAGCGGTAAGAAAAAGGAGCTCCGTAGTTTTAGTCACCTTTAATTTAAACTTTTTTAATTATCTCTATCTAATAAAAAATTAAGGAGGTGAGGGGACGATGCAAGATGAGGGAGGAGGAGGAGGAAAAGTAAGGAGGAGAGGGTGTTGGTGAAAAGGAGAGACGACAGTAAGGAAAAGGAGCTCTGTAGTTTTAGTCACCTTTAATTTAAACTTTCTTAATTATCTCTATCTAATAAAAAAATTAAGGAGCACTAAAGCAACTCCCTTTATATTTAGTTAGAAATTTCAATGATGAGATTTGAGAAGCAGCTTTTTTATAGGATAAATTTCACATATTTCATGAAAAAAATCGTATATAGGATATAGAGAAGCCACTTTCCCACCAATTGAAAATTTATGATATTTTTTTTTCAAAATATCCATATTATTATGATCTTCTTAATAATTATTTTTAATAATTAATTTTAAACTATCAAAAATTACTATAGTATAAAGAAGTTCTCTAAGTGTTAAAAATTATTAGAACTTTGAAAACTCAACCCAATAAATAGTTTTAATAACTTTTATAAATATAAAAAATTTTCAAATATTTTTTGATTTAAAAATATTTTAAATAACTATTAAAAATATATTATGAATGGTGGTAATTTTAATAGTTAGACAAGTATCCCAATAAATTATGAATCAGGATAATTTTAATAGCTAAAAATATTTTTAAAATAGCTATTAAAAATATATTTAGGTCTTTTTGTTGTTCAACCTTGAAACAAATAGGCCTTGATATTCTAATTATCTGATTCTAAAAATTAATTATATATAAAAGATATTTTTTGTTAATCTTTTTATTAAGAGCATAATATATATTTTACATAATTTTTCTATAAGAATAGATGCTAAATTAAACATGTCACTCTACAAAGTATGTCATCTATACCATTTTTTGATGATTAATTATATATAAAAATTATTTTTTAAATATCATATATTTAAGCATCAGTTTTTCAAAAAAAAATATTTCAGTGAAAACCAAACGAATCCATTATAGCCAGACCTGCAGAGAATTAATTACGATGCCTACAGTTCGTACGGTGCACGTAAAGCCCGGCGCCAACAGACTACCTAGGCTGGGTTCTCCCCGTGGTGCGCCGCCACGCAACTTTAGAGAACGCAGCCTCAAAAGTAGTAAAAAGAAAAAGGCAGAATGCAGCATCTGGGTGGTGGAAAAGCAGCATAGCCTGGCGGGAATGCAATGCGTCAGCCCAAAAATTTTGAGCCACATCCTATTTCAACGTCCGGTGGGTGGTTTAGCCGAAGATTGGATTAGGAATCGGTTTACTAATTTTCATCTGATCTAATTGATTCCATTATTCTTTAAAATCTATTCCGTTCCATTCTATCATCTCTCTTAGAAGAGCCTATAAGTCATAGATGCTTGTATATCAGCAGTTGCATCCTCGAGCTTCCCCGAACCATCCCAAGCTTGATGATGGCGAGGTTCAAACCTATATCTCTGATGCAAGTACCAGTCAAAACACTTGACCATCCAACTAGCTTCCAGGCTTCAGCCAGCTATAGTCTATATCACTTGGTATTCATGTACAAGTTTGTGAACCAGCGGCCATATATTTTTTTCAAACCCAGCCAATTCGATCGGCTCTCAAATGGCATTTCCTGAATTGATAGCAAGTCTTGAGTAAAGAACAGCCGGCAATCGTCTTCCAACCTCTCATCACAAGACGGACATAAACTAGTGCTAACTTATGCCTATGATAACAAAATATCATTGTTTAGTGCTAGTTTTAGTGGACTTGGATTAGTTAGTAGATGGATGGCCATTTTTTCTCTATTTAAAACCAATCCACCCACAAATTGGCGATGGGCTAAAGTTGCACAACCACAGTTAATTTTAAGAATTTCCTACGAAGAGGGTTATGGAGTGTCTGCAGTTAACTACCTAAGCAGCAAAGTCCGGGCAAAGCAGCTGAATTCCTTCCTATATGCAAAGATTTGGGGAAGGCTGTGGAACCGAAAATACTTTGCTATTCATTTCTGTCATTTGTCCAGAAAAACAGATAAGGAATTAGATATCCCTTCATCAGCAGAACTTTGAACACAAACTGATAAAATTTTCACTAATTATTTTGGTACGTTGCAGGTTTTGCCTGTTGTCTGGTGGCATGCGCGTAAAAGAATAGCAGTAGCAAGTGGGAGAACAGAAGAGCACATGTTATGCTTCAAGAGTCGTGTAAACCAACTACCTTAAGTCACCTACCTACTTTAACCAAAACCCATCCACACCTTCCTGCAAGTTTCCTCGAACCCTTCATTCTTCTTTGCCAATCTATGGAAGTCTCCCTCACACGTCTCAATCTAAAAGGCGACAAAAACTAAACTCATACCGTGAGTTCTCAAGTGGGAAAGCCAAAGAAAATGGCGTCCAAGTGGCTGACTCTATTGGAGTCTACGCATGGGCAAACCCACATGTTAGTCCTTGATGCAAGAGCTACGGTGGTGTATACGCAGGGCCATCGAGCGGCCCAGTCAAATCCCCACATCTCAGTTCAAGTCATAAGTTCACGTGGATATATAGGCGAATGAATAATCACAAGGCGACCGGGGTTGGCTGGCTTTGAACTGTAATCCAACCCATAACCCAGCATTGACCATCACCAAAACCATTCTTATTTAATTTTGGTTAAAACCGCCCATTGGATTTGGGGACGAATAAAATATTATGTGCTTAGTTTAACTAGAGTACGTTTTAGGCTAAATATATAGAGAAATGATACGGAGCTATCATGCTTGTATGGGCTGTGATGGTGATAGGGGCCGACAAGCACGCTCCTACCTCAGCCGAGAAATTAGTTTGTCGCTGGTCCATGCCAAAGTATTAAAATATGCCGATCGTTTTCGCAGCCAGAATAAAACTTCTATAAAAAAGACACCTTCGCGAAATTTGTTGCCGATATTTTTGGCGGTGTTAACGAGAATAAGGCATGGAAGAACTCCTTTGGACTTTGGAATGTGAACCATCCGCTATCCGGGTTGAGCCAGGGGTAAAGAGTCTCCCTCCTCCCACTCGCTCTCTCTCGTGATGATAGTCAGGTCGGCTGGGAGCTAAACAAGAATAATGCCACCATAACCTGAAATCCTCTAAAAACCTGGACTTCCATCCGCAAGAAAGGTTGATTAAGTTTACCCTTGGACCTGCTATGGCATGAAATCAGCTCATCTATCGTGAACGGACATGTGACCGAAAAGGATTGAAATTCAAAAATTAAAATTCTGATCGAAAAAAAAGATCAAAGTCGATTTGAACGTAGATAAGAAAGAAGGCTACGACAATCCTTTAGTTTTTATTTTCAAATCATGAAAAATCCTGGCTAAAAAAACCCATGGGTATAGCTCAAAGATTTCATGATGAGAGTCAAATTCTCATCCATCATTTTATTTTTCATTTTATTTTTTTTTCTTACAGATCCATAGATCTATATTTCAATTGGATAGGATAAAACCCATTCCATTGGAATAAAATATCCGATAAATCAGTTAAAATTACCATCCCTAAATTCTCTATTATTTTTTTCTTTACTATTGTTTGTTTAAAGCCCGATCTGATTTAGATGTCAAAGAGCCCGGTTAAAATCAATCCGACAAGCTTTTCTTTTCTTTATTGTGTGTACAAATGCACCATCCTCCAAAATAGATCGGCACACCATCTTCCACCACCATAAGTTAAGCGGATCAATCAGCACCCTCCAGGCCATTCTAGTTGGATCGGATTTTGATGGCAATAGGACCTAAATCAAATATGTTGGAATGAAAATTGAAATAACTATATTATCTAATACATTTGGTTCATAAACAAAATCAAAATAAGATCTGAGTACCCAAAGGGAGTTGGAATTGAACTCTTTTGAGCCAAATGACTGAAATTGGCATCATCGTTTATTCTCATTCCAGAACCCAAGTCCCCCCAACAAAACATACCTTTATTTTATTAGCACAAATTCTATTCCATGCTGAAACTCTTTTATTTAACATTATAATCTTATTTTTGTTGTACTATTGTCTATTTTTTCAATATCACATCTCAATTTACAAATAACCCTCCAGTCCCCCATCTCACTGGCATCTTAGTTCATCTTGTATCAGGGAACCATGAAGATTTTTTTACATTATTTGATATAAACATCGAGGCGTTCATGGAGCATTTTCGAAAGCAGGAGCACAATAAGTTCCACGCTACCCCATATGCTCTTGTCATGAAATGGATTTAAATCGGGAAAACCCACGTCAAATTATGCTTTGATAAAAATGCAATATCTGGGCTCACTAGAACTCACCATCATCTGCATTAAATAATAAGTTAAGCTTTCCAGAAAACAGAGTTGAGCTAGGTCCATTGAATATTTGATGACGCTATCTAATTCCCATCCAGCTTCCATGGTCCTTATCAGCTTCTAGTACCATAGAAGATACCTTAACGAACTTTTTTACTAGTGAAGCCAAATCATGCAAATGTTTTTAACTTCCGCTTCAATACTTTCAAACAAATGTCTATGGAAAGATCTCTCTTTGCCTCGCATTTAATGATGAACTTGGCATCCACCTCAGACAACTATCAGAAACACTTGGTGTCCCAACGCAACCTCTTACGGAAACCCACCCACACCCCCCTCAAAAAAGAAAGGAAAAAGAGAACCTAGACCAGTCAGCGATGCAATGGGAGTTTTAATCCCCACAAGAATGGGGACATTGGAAATCCTTCGATGGCAGAACATGAACAGAGGATAAAACCAGGAATTGTAAATGTCACAGCAAATCTCTCGCCCTCCCGCAATCAGAGAGGGAGGGCCTAAGAATCTTTCATTAAGGAAATGCAGCTAGTACGGAAAGGAAAAGATCGTATATGATTTAGGGGATGAGGGCAAGGTCATGCTGCCTTAGCATGAAGCTTATTACATCACCATGAGATGGAGTAATTCTGTGGTCAGGATCATAATCTTCAAATCAAGATTCAGGCCATGACAAACTACGATTTCTTCTTGATGGGGAGATTTGGATAACTAGTGGCCTATAAGAATAGAAGTTTTGCCAGTGACAGAAAAATTTACATATCCCTCTGAGCCTTGGATTCACCATATTTTTTAATAATCTTATCCAAAAGCTAATTTTTGTATCTTTTGTATTAGTTTATATATAATTTCAAGGTATTTGCTACGGTGCTCTTTTAATATTTTTTTATTATGAAAGAATTTAAGGTATTACATTACTATTTTTTTATAGATATATATTTTTTAATCCTCCTCCACCTTCTTCTTCGTTTCTTCTCGCCGCCGCCTGCCTCCCCGCCTACCCGACAGTCTCCCCCCTCCTTCCAACACTCGTGCCCCCTCCCCCTCGGAGTCCTCGTGCTGCCCCCCTCTCCCGCAACCATGCCGCCTCCCCCCTTCTTCTCTGCCGCAGACGACCCTCCTCCCACGACCGCACTGCCTCCCCTCCCCCATTTCTTCTTCTCCGCCGCAAGCCGCCCCTCCCCCCTTCTTCTTCTCCGTCACAGACCCCTCTCCTCCCACAACCGCATTGCCTCCCCTCTCCACCTTCTTCTCCACCACAGGCAACCCCCTCTCTTTCTTCTTCTCCACCGCAGACCTCCCCTCCCACCCCGTCTTCTTCTCCGCTGCACCCCTCCCCCCAGCCTTTCTTCTCTGCTGCAAACTCCCCCTGCCTTTCTTCTTCTTTGCCGCAACCCCCCCCCTAATGATTTTCTTCTCCACCGCAGGCCACCACCCCCCTGCCTTTTCTTCTTCTCCGCTGCACCCCCCCCCAACCCCGATTTTCTTCTCCCCTCCCCTCTTTTTTCTTCTCCGCCGTAAACTGCTACACCCCTCCCCCCTGTCTTTCTTCTTCTTCACCGCAAACCCACCTCCTGCCGTTTTCTTCTCTGCTACAGGCTGCCGCCCCCTACCTTTCTTCCCTGCTGCAACCCCCCCAGCCTTTCTTCTTCTCCGCCGCAGAACCCCCTCGGTCTTCTTCTTCACTGCAGGCCGCCTCCCCCCCACTTCTTTCTTCTTCTCCGCTGTAGGCCACCCCCACCCCTCCCCAAAACTCCTTTCTTCTTCTCCGCTGCAGGCCACTCCCCTCCCACGACCGTGCCGTGTCCTTTCTCTTTCTTCTTCTCCACCACCCTTTGTGCCCGTGCCTCCCCCCAACCGAGGTGGCAAGAAGGCTTCTGGGGAAAAAAACTATTTAATTTAACCCTAATCTTTAAGGTATTTACCTTAACAGCCATGCACATTTGATGCTTCAACTGATTGCTAATAGAAAAATTCAAGCCATCCATCTTTAATCCGACGGTCAGAAAAAAATTAATTATAAAAAAACTAAATTATCTTTTAGAGCACCATAACAAAACCCATAATTTCAATCTCTTTGTCATCCAAATCGAGACTGATGATTGACCTTCCTCTATAAGTTTTTCCTCTTCACTCTTATCAAAGACTTTTGTCACCTATCCACCCAAAAAGAAGAGGTTGGTGGCCTATAGACTCCGACCCATAGTAAGTTTATGGAATTGTGACACATTGGATGATTAAAAATAAAATAAAATAAATGAATCCAGATGGAAAAATAAACAAAATAAATATGCAATGAAGAATGCCATATAATAAGCGCACTGCTAGCACGCATGCCTGTGAGATTTTTTTTTTTTTTTTTTTGATCACCTAAGCTGAAGAATTAGGTAACAGCTGATGTTTCTATGCTTTCAAAGATTTGTAAAAAATATTATATCAGAGATCATAACAGCTGAAGTTTTGCTTACACAATCAGCAGTGCAGAGGTACCAAAAGTTCTTCCATGTCCAAAATGGTTTCCATGCTAATCAGCTTCAGCTATCACCTTGGAGCTGACAGACCAACCTCTATACGAGACAAACAATACATGCATTAGAAGAAAAAAAAACTAATCTGACGGTCTAGAACATGAAGCGACAACTCTATTGTGCTGAGTAAGAAAATTAAAAGGACTCGAGACAGGGCATGTCAATTGTTTGCAAAACAAATATACATATCCAAGTAAAAAGCATTATCTCCTGTTACAACAAATAAGAAGAGATGGAATTCAACCTAAAGCCGTGACTGCATATGTTGCAGAAACAGAAAAAGACCCACCTTTAGGAACAGCAAAGAGGTGAAGCAAAATGTTTCACGTACCATCATTTTCATCTGGGAGAAGGACAATACTGTTATGATTTATTAAGTGATGAATATGCAATAAATTAGTATTTTTTATTCAAAAATTATTTTAATCAATTCATTTTAGATCTAGCAATACTTAACTAGAAAATAATTACACTCTTCTATATGTACACTTCACAGAAAACAAAATTCTAGCCACAACAAAGTAATCTTAAATTTTGAATACATCAGTTAACAATTTTGAATTATTCTTCCCACACATCTCAAGTTCTCGGCAACTTGTCTAGCTGCCGCTATCTTTTTTCCTAAGGTAGTAAGTGTATATTATCGTCCAAGTTACTCCAACCTCCTTTAAAATCACATGCTCCTTTATCTCTGACCCCTGCAAACCTTTAAAATTTGACCCGATTATTTCTCTGCCTTCACAAAGAACTTCATGAGTTCCTTTAACTTGATTTGCATAACTTAGGGCTATGAGTAATCAAACCTAGCAAACTATCCTTCTGATAAAGAATCCTATCATCCTGTAACCACATGCACATGACCATGTGCGCACACAGACACTTTCACAGACGGCAGGTTTAAACAGCTCTTGTAATTTCTGGTCTTGAGAAACATTAGAGTGGTCATGAAAGTCATTAGTAACACTTCTACGGCACTCTTCTTTTATCTGAAAATGCATATTTATTATTCCTGTGAATTGCATTCTAGGATGATTTCAAATTCTTTGAGGAATATGCTAAGGATGACTCGCAATCATTTACTTTGCCCTTCCCATACTTTGTATGACAAGTGAAGATGGATGCCCCCAAGTTATCACTCAATTTTATGCATATGACCATGACTTCGTAATTACATAATTAAGTTTCGATCGTGCATGCTTAAAAACAAGATGCACTCATTAAAACAATGATGGTGTCTTTATATATTATATTACATGGGCTCCTCCAGAAAATAGGCATGTGCAGATCATAGTTACAACAAAATTTTCTGATAACCATGGTATGCTATGCAGCATTCCAATAGAGTGCACTGATCTGTGCAAACAAAAGATTGAAATAAAAAAGAAAAGAGAACAACAATTAGGTGATAGTTCACCAAAATTGACTTGCATGTTTCACATCTTGAAGGTTTATCTCTATTTCATTCAACTCATTCTGGATATAACCCAATAAATAGTTGCATGAGTCATGAAAGTCAATCCATGATATGTTAAAGAAACATTCAAACTTGAGAATTCTAGGAAGCAAAACTGGCAAGCATCGAAGTTATTCCTTTCAAGCCCCAGCAAATTCATGTGCCTGCAAGAACCAAATTTTTACGTTGGCCTGACAAGATGATATAAATAGAGCAAATAAGCAAAGTTCTGATCTTTTATAAAACATGAGACCCATTAATGTTTTTCTTTGCTCTTAATCATGTTTATGTCCATATCAGATCACAGAGAAAGGTCTTACAACGTGTTTATAGGCATACTGAGGGAGTGGAAGCATAAGTTTGCAAGGAGTGCTTGAGTTTTCTACTTCCTTGAGCCACATTGAAATAAATCAGATAATGTTATATGAATGAAGTTTGTCAAATAGTCTTCACATGTAATTTGATTATAAAATGCTAGGTACACGGTGAAGACAAGAAGAGGAGCTGATGGATGCATTTATCTAAAGATGACAAATAACTAATTGAAATTTGAAGCATCTTGAGTATCTTATAGAAATGCTCAGATTGCTTTAATATCCATATTCTGCTATAGTTATTGAAAAACCAAAGATTATAGAGATGCTGGCTGCGGGAAAACTGTAACTTAGTAGATCTGTTTGAACTGCCCCATATCACATATTTACACCACAACAACAATCACCACATTCAATCTACATGTATACTTGAAGACATATTGATTACTTGTGACAGCATAATGTTGCTGGATATCCAGCAATGCTAGGGTCTAAATATTCAGCTAGAAAGAACATTTCTGATTTCTAGCCATACAAATAAATATTCAATCTGGCTTGACCACTTTCTAGTTACCCACCTCTTTGGGATGGAACTTATTTCCATTTGTCCTAGCAATAATTCTGCATGAAATTGCACAGTGTAGGGAACATTTAAATTTGTTTTATATCTAACTTAATAGGTAATCTTGATCACCATTGAAGAATTCATATATCTACAGCTATGCACTACGTTTTGATATAATCTTAAGAACATGTATAAGTTTCAACATATTTAACAATATTTATGTGAAAACATCATCAATTAAGAGTAAACCAATAGTATAATTTATAGTAAATTATGACTTTGATTTTCTAGCCATGTTCAATTAATATTTCAAATCTATTGTTTTATATGAGTTTCTTTTATTATCATTTAACTTTAAAAGATAGTTGAGTTGAGTTGCTTTCAATCATTCTAGGTTTAACCATCCAAAAGGCAAATATATACCAAAATGTTGGTCCACATCAAGTTAAACATGCCCAAAAGCGGAAGTTCAAAACTATAAAACAAAAGGTAAGGTTTTAATGAGAAACTTTGACCAACCATGCATTCCATGATTCTCTTGTCCTAATCTGTCGATATCATTCTCTTTTCTCGGTTTTATTGTGTTGAACTGCACCACATCTTTTCCTCATAACAAGTGGGTATTCCGTTTACAATTGAAAATTATTAGGATCCTGCTCTGCTTCTGATTTATCAATATTTTTTCTTTTTTCCCAGTTCCTCTTCTATCTTAGATACCATATCGACATCGTTTCTCATAACAATATGGAATCATCATCTAGTAGTTATCACATCTCTCTTCTAAAAGAGGATTCTGAGAACTTATTTAAAAAAAAAAAAACTCAATCTGAATCATGCTAGTTTTACCAACAATCCGTACCCACCTGGTGCCCCTAAAATTGTAATCAGTCGAACTATATCTTTCCATTCTAAACTTTCCAAAGAAGATGATAGCCACAACTACACATTTACACATCAAATGATGAGCTCTAAACTATCTTATATGACTTTTCTTTCTCTCCTTTCTACCTAATCAATAGTCACTTCCCTTCCATTAACATTATGAAGGAATTATTGCTTTGATAGAAAAAGATAAAGCTTGATAGAAATCAAACATGTGCAATTTCCACAGCCTTGAAGATCATTCTATCAACTTTCTATATTCTGAAAAATTAAACGAATAAAGAGTTAAAGCTCATTTTCTTAGACTATACTGTGTATGCTTATGCATGTACAGTTGCTGAATTTTTACAATATGCTGTACAACTTTATTTACACTATTTTGATCCTTTTCTTTCTCATTTTTTTGGTTTTTTTCTGCTTTTTTTGTTGCTCAATCGAGGAGCATCATTTCCCAAAGTGGTGCAAGGGACCATCTTCAGTTGTAGACCAAAACTGAGAAGCATCAGAACAATCCACTAAAGTAGGATTAGCTAGGATTGATTAGTTCAGTACTTTGATTTTGATGTCAAGGGAATGCGAATTTTCATAGGCACGAAAGGAACACCACATTGGTGTGCAGAAAATTGAAACCACGCAGCGAACAATGACCCACCCATATTAACACCCTACCTACACCATGCACAGCATCAGGTCTCGTCCACATATTAATATACCGTCATCTCCAAACATTCACCTATTGCACTCAATTCCATGATTCAACCAGACTTAAAAACAAATACATGAAATCCTCGCACTTAGACACCACAACTATCAACCATCTAAAAATCTACTCCCTCCACTTTATTCATAACCCGGGTCGCCGACCATGCCACACCCAAAAAGCACGCAACTTTCTGAAATTGTTTCCTTCAGAACATCAAAAAACAAAGAGAAACGCTACATTGGTTGGCAACAAAGGGGAAAGCAGCAATCTTTATGAGAGAACAAAGAGCTCGAAGCAGAGCTACTCACAGAGCAGTCGAAAAAGTGATAGAACAACAACATCATTAGAGTCCAGGATAGGTGCGGCAGAGGATACCCTGTGAGAGTGCGCGGCAACTCCTAGACGTCAAGCTCAGCCGTGTCGTCAGCCTCGCCGCCGCCACGGCGCTGTGCAACGGGAGAAGAGATCCGCTGCAGCATCCCAGCTCCACCGGCAACCTTAAAAGGAAAACCCTTTTTTTTTTATTAGATTACGACCAGAAACCAAAGAGATACTACAAATTGCCATTACGAATCGCTGACCTAGAGAAGGATGAGAACCGACGAGCAGGAGGAGGGACGGCGGTGGATCCGCCAGAGAAGGGCGGCGATCGCGCGGCCGGCTTCGACTTGGCCGCGAATGACCTGAGGGAAGATAGAGCGACGCGGTTTACTGATCGGACGGAGGTCGAAGCCATTGGAAGATTAGGGTTAGGGCTTAGGGTTTAGCCAACGGCCAGAGAGATCGAGGGAGCGAAACGCCGTTGGAGACGGGGATTACGATTTATCGAGGGCTTTGAGCCTCGGAATCCGCAGTCTACTTAGGCACTTGAAAACGGACGGCTCTGATGAAATCATAAGTGCTAATACGTGAAACAATCGAACTCAACGAGAAGTCTTTAAATAAGGTCAAACGCATTCCTTGATGAAGGCCTCCGAGGTAATGAAGGCCTCGACCTGCTCGCCGTCGACCGTGCGGTCGCCGTCAGTGTTCGAGAGCCGGAGATCATTCTCGGAGGAAAAGAAGAGCGCCTGGATGCTACCGAATCAGCTGTCTTAAGGCTAAGGAGACGAGCTTTTCGAGAAGAGCAGCCAGATGCGAACGGTATCCATCGTCCCCAAGCAAACGCCTCTTTTGTTTAGAATAAAAGTTTTTATTTTATTTTTTCCTAATTCATGTCTCGTCATCAGCTATAGTGATTCGTACTCGATACAAAATTTCAACTTTATAAGCGAGGATGCGAGATGTGTGATTGGTAACGATTAAAGAAAGAATCTAAGTGTGGGAAAATGAATTTTGGTTCCTTCTAGATGCATTGAGTTGCATTATGGCAAAGAAGGATGTGATATTTGAAATTATGTTTTCAAAGGGAAATTGCTCCATCATATATGTAAATTAGGCTGGTGGCTAATTAGCCAGTCACATTGTACAGTATTATGGCTGTATTCCGTGTGAATGGTCAGTAAGTTACCTATGGTACTTCAGTGGAGTGGAGTACTGCTACAGTATTTTTTTAATAATTTTTATTATGAAAGATATCTAAAACATTGCATTATTATCTTTTTTTTTTATATATATTTTATTATTTTTTAAATATAATATTTATTATTTTCTATCCTCCATCATCTTTTTCTCCGTTTCTCCTCGCCACCGCCTGCCACCTCCCTCCCACCTCCCCGCCTCCCACCCCCTTGATCTTCCCCCCTCTCCTTGGCGCTTATGCCGCCCCACCTTGCAATCTTTCCTGCCTTCTCTTCGAACCCCTCCCCCATCAACGCTCGTGGCCCCCCTCCTGCAACCATACCGCCTATTTGCTCGTGCCCCCCTCCCCCATCCCCTCTTCTTTCTTCTTCTTCGATGCAACCCTCTCTTCTTTCTTCTTCTCTGCTGCACCCCTTCCCCTCTTCTTTTCTCTGCCCTCGATACATACCCCTACCTCCTCCTCCTCCCCCTCCATCTCCTCTTCCTCCATCCTCGATGACAACACTGATGCCCAGCCCCGCTCCTCCTTTGCCCTCGGTGCATACCTTTCCCAACTGCTCATCCTCAAGCCTTCCCCAAATTCACCACCCACTCTTGTCGGAAAATCATGATTTGTGAGAGGAGGGATGGCGGGAAGGCTTTTGAGAAAAAAATTGATATTCAATTTAATCCTAATTTTTAGGATATTTATCGTATCAGTTATACACATCTGTTGCTTCAACTGATTGCTGTTGGAGAAATTCAATTTGATAATTAAAAATAAATTAATTATAAAAAAAATTAAGCTATCTTTTGGGATACCATAGTAAAATTCTACTTCAATGTTTGCACCTTATTGGGGGAACTAATTTGTGGTTCCCTTTTGATGCATTCACGGATATTTTTATCGAATAGGCTATCTGCCTAGAAGGATGAGGAGCTTGTGATTGGTCTTGAATTGAAATAGTAGGGCAGTAGTGAAAGAAGAATATGTTGGAATTGAAATGTTAAATAGAGAAGGCTGTATCACGGCTGTTATGGCTCACCATATCACATCTATTTGGAGGGAACAAGATTATTGTTCCTTTTAGATTTGTTCACTCATATTTCTGGCATATTGATTATGTAAAGAAAATGCAGATGTATAGCATTGGATGCATGGTTCTTGCACATGAATGTATGCAAGATTTTGTTAAATTTGTTGCTCCTGTTCCCATCTGAGGTTGGTCATTGAGATAAATATGGCCAAGGTGAAACCGTTATTGGAGCTCCACCCAAGTACCTGTAAGAAGTCGTCATTGGGGTGTTCTCCGATGAAGACCCTCTGACGCTTAAGTTAGGAGATAGAGAATAATGAGAGGAGAGAGTAGGGAGTCGAAAACTCACTTTGAGGATCCCGAAGCTCATTTATTTATAGGAAAAGAGTTGGAGTTGTATTCGTTTTGGAGTCTAGATAGCTTTTTGGATTTGGCTTGTAGGTTGATTTGGAGAAGATATATATATTTTTTTACGAAAGATTCGATTGCGGAAGAATTCTATTCTATTTGGACTTTCCCAATTTAAGAGAGGGAGAAACGGATCTATCAGTGGAGTGCATAGCTCGGCTACAAACGAGCTATGATAGATCATCCTGATCCGAGGTTTTGGAGACTATGGAGCGCACGTTGGTCGGCTACGTACGAGTTATAACAGATCGTCTAAGGATGAAGTGAATCATTATCGGACGGAGGAGCAGGAACTACTGCTAACTTAGTAGATCATATCTAGTGATCTTCTTATCTGTCAGTATATCCATAATCTGATAAGTATCAATCTTCCATAGCTCGGTCGAGGCCGAGGATGCAGCAGTCGAGGCTGAGGTACAAATTCATAATAAAACCCATTCCGTTTCATTGTTGGGAGGAGAATGAGGAATTGCTTATAACTTTTCGTCATTGAGCATGATACTTGGTAAAGCAAGTCGCGGATATTGAGAACTATACACCTGTGACTGCTGCTGGTTTGTCTTCTGGAAAATACACTCCATCAGGGATATTTGGCTCCAACCAACGAGTGGGCGGTTCAAAGGAAACTAATAATTGCAAAGTATCACAACAAGATGGTTCCATCATAAGGTTTGTTACACTTGTTATCATCCAGTAGTGTGTTATTGTTTCATGATGGTTGTTGTTTGACCATAAGGCTCTGCCACTTTGGATTATATCTTTGTTTTGTATTATTTGCTCAATTGAACATGTGATGTATGTTTCATTTGGTTTGTATTCCGAAATTCCATATTTGAAATTGTTATCTCTGCTCTTTTCTATTAATTATTCTCACTGCTTTTCTGAAGAGGAGCTGGCTAACCAAATTCATTGTGCCATCTCCAGGGCGGTCTGGTAGTGCTCGCCCGGTATGCTTGTGTTGTTGTTATCTTCTACTTGTGTATGTCTTAACAAACACAAAGAAAACCTTGACCGAAGGTCGCATGACTTCAAGAAAAGAGATTTCGAATTCGAAAGATCATTCAAGCAGCCTCTAGGCTTGAAGGAAGGCCGGCAATCTACCGAAGAGAGGGTATGGATCAAAAGGATGAAGCGTTACCTTTATGGATTTTTGCATTTTGGGGTGCCAGGCTTGAAGGAAGGCCGGCAATCTACCGAAGAGAGGGTATGGATCAAAAGGATGAAGCGTTACCTTTATGGATTTTTGCATTTTGGGGTGCCTCCTGGTGTTCGGATGCCACTTTAATTGGATTGCATTTTTGTATTTTTGCATTTTGTGGATCTCTGACTGGTTGTTGCCCTGCTACTTCAATTGGATTGTATTTTCTGTTCCTCAATCATAAAAAGAAACAGAAATCTGTATATTTAGCTGCACAGCAAAAATTGTAAGGATACATGATTATCGGCACAGATTAATTAAGAATGATTTCCATCTCTAGGATCTGTGATCTTAGAAGTCGAGGTCATCTCAGACTTGCAAGAATGTTTCGCCTGTCTTGCTATTCTGACCCGTGACCCGGAAGGCGAACGTGAAGGGACTAACCTGAATAACACTGTTTCGGCCATTCATTTGACAACCGGACAGGATGTGATCACAATTCACTCCAAAAAGAAAATATCACTTATCACGACCTCAGTGTAATCTTCAGATTGATGTGATCGGCTTAGAAACTTCCCGGTCGTGAAACACGACGCTTCCGCTTGGAAAGCCAGTCAAGCACGACAACAAAGGCTTCCCATGGTTTGTATGATGATGCATATTGAGCGTTACGGTTTCCATGCTATCATTCAGTTTAAAAGAAACCATTCAATGATCAAAACCTGGAGGGTCCAGAACAACAACAATTCTCACTCCTCAGCTCTCACTACTACGAGATGGCACGACAATGGAACAACAGAAAGCGCTCGTTTAACACTTTGTCAAAATATTGGAAAGATGTGTTAAGTCTATAAACACCCCAATCATCATTTACCACAACTGACATACAGTGACACCAAAGTTCCCATCTCTAGATCAGTGGAATCACAAGAAACTACCAAAAATCACAAAACTGTAATCTGGTTACATTTAAGGCCACCAAAACTAATATCTAATCTTCTTCATTCTGCTGTTCATCCTTGACAAGCTTGATCATATCATCGATCCTCAGAATGGTAATGGCTGCCTCAGTTGCAAACTGCACCCAAAATATTTGGCAAGAATCTTAACAATTGAGACAATAAAATAGAGTTATAGTACTCATGCACTGGAAGAAAAGCAATGGAGGTATTTCCACAAGAGACTGTTCCCCCAATTCACAATCCAACATAGCAGGGTTATGGAACAAATTGGTTGCCATACGGTTCAGTTACTTTTTTCAACAACTACGGTAACTGGAGTTGCGATCAACTAGCGGCATCACAGCGCACCTCATTTTTATGCATCATCCCTTTTTGATTTTTCATGGACAAATTTGTCTGTGAACAAAAGCCCACTAATCCTTGATCGTATAACATCATCAACTCAAAATATTTTCCTTACCTGTATTATCTTCACTTTGCTCATGGCAGGCTCAATAACTCCAGCTTCCAGGTTATTGCGGATTGTACCCTTTGATAGGTCTAGACCCATACTACAAAAAAGTAAAAGGAGAAGGCGTCAATGAAAGTTGCAACCCTTTGATAGGTTAGACCCATACTACCAAAAAGTAAAAGGAGAAGGTATCGGTGAAATTTGCAAAGCAGTAAACGTTACAATAAAAGGGGCAGCATATTCTTCAGAGAATCTTCACATGACCGAAAAAATTGCATCTATACAAACAAGTCCACTAGATTTTTTGAGCATCAATTAAATGAATTCAATGCAATATGGAAAAAAAGCATTAAAGAAAAGGCACTCTTGCAGACACAAGGCAAAAGATGCAAGTGTTTCCATCAAGTTCAATCAATGAGATTATCAAGTTGTTTGTATAATTTTATTATCTCACGTACGTGTTCCAGGGAGAAAAATCACAGAATAGATTTTGCTGCTGTCAGATAAGGTTCCTTAACCACCAAGCCTCGTAACTTTTCATACAACATCAAGCCTTTTAATTTTTGAATTCTTTATGTAAGTAGTCTGATATGCTTGAATTTGCTTTATCAATATAACATGGGACTAACATATTATTATAAATAAGAACGAACTAGCAAATTGAATTTTTTGGGTGGCGTTATGATGCTTAAAAATACCTTGAAAGGTGCTGCTTGTCTGCTTTTGTTTGGGCAGTATGGTGGTAAGCCCGAAGTTTGGCAACTAATTCAGTCGCATCTTTTGCAGCATTCACAGCAAGTACCTGTGGCCCACAAGTTTATGCTTCTATTTCAATCAAAGAAGGGAAAAAAGAAAAGACATTTATTCACAGATGCAACCATAGAAAACCTTAGGTATTATCAGAAGAGACTCAGCAAATTCTGCAATTGCCAACTGCTCTCTAGATCCCAAAGTTGTAGCAAGGTACTCGAGGTATACAGACAACGCAGCCTCTACTGCGCCACCGCCAGCAACAACCTACATCACCAATTTATATGAGAAACTGTTGTAGTATTGAATGATAAAATTATGATTTGATATTTCGGGTTCATGTATACCACTAAATCTTTAATAACCTCTCAACAAAGCAGTTCTTAAAATAATCCAAAGGTTGAAATATACACTGGAAGCAAGGTCACAAGAAATGTTCCCTTTTTGATCTCGAGTTCTAAACTGAAAAGGATATCATCTGTTCTATCTATTTCACAAACAACACTGAGTGTAATCAACAAGGGGCATGCCCTTTTTAAATAAAATTGGACACCAAATACGGAAATGTAATCATTTTGAAAAAGCAAATTTTCTATTTTATTACCTCTCAATCAATCAGATTCTCAATGAGGAAATGATGTCTAGCCAATTATCTTTTGGTATTTAGAACACAGAGAACCAAAAATTCTGAAAAACAAATCAATATCAGGTTTACCATGTTAGACTCGAGGGTCCTCTTCACGATGGACAATGCATCATGCAATGATCGATCCATCTCATCAAGCATGAAGTCATTTGCACCTCTAAGTATCAAGGAAACCTGAGGAAGAAGAAAAGAAAAAAATATTAATGCCACACATTACTCCAGAAATGGATTTCAGTAAACAGGCTCTAAGTCAAAGATAAAGATTAAGCAACAATCACTAACCGCGCTTGTATTTTTAGTGCCCTTCACCAGAATTACATCATCATCAGCAATTCGTTCCTCCACAACTTCATCAGCATATCCTAGAAATGATGAATCAAAAGTTTCCTCTCCTTCCATGTCAGCAAATGTGGACACCTGTAGGGTAAAAATTTCTAATTTTAACAAATTAACCTGATACCGGACTCAAATTCAAGCACATGAATGATGGATTAGGGTAATGCATTTAAGTAAAAACTGAAGTGTTTTTTCCTTATGGGTAATGACAAAGTCGATACGTATTTGTGCTTTTTCTTTTTTCCTGTGAATATAGGCATTTACGTTTACAGAACATGCAAGTGTTGTAGGCAAACTGTGATAACAAAGCCCAGTTTAAAAAGCAGCATAATTGTGATCTTTTTTCCAAAAAAAATGTACCAAAAAGCAACCATGCAAAGGTGTTCCATTTAGAACATATTGCTTTAGGACATATATGGTAAAGAACATAAAAAATTCAATAGTCATGAACGTTAATGATGAAATTGCAGGAATACCAAAACCAAGGGGTTAACAGACATAATAGCTCTCTATTCCTCACAAGAAAATACAGATGGCAACTGGACCTTTTTTCAGGCACCTTCATGCAGCAATGTCATCTATATTACATTTGTTTCAAAAAATAACTATAGAATGCAACTCAACCTTTTTTTGCTTCACTCTTTTCTCCTCCGGAGGAGGAAAAACATTACGGTTGAATCTTTAAAATTTATGGGTTCGATTAAATCAATTAAAATCAGAAGTTCAATAATTTAGAAGACCCTATTACATGCTCTATTACTCCAACTGATGGGTGTTCAGTTGCATAATCTGTGATATATTTGCATTATGAAGAATTTTCATTCCAGAGACATCTCTGATGGCATAGTAGATAACCCTTCTACAACAGCATTGGCTAATCTTGCCAAAGGCAAACAAGTAAGCCATTAGGCTGATAACATTGTTGGTAATTGTTGATAATAGCATGGCCTAGGAAACCATGCTGAGGACATAAGATGGCCAAAATTCTTGGCAGAAGGTATTGATCATCTTCAAAGATGTATAATGGATATATCATACCATCAAACAACACTCCACCCCCTGACACACAGTCTGCTCTCTCAAACCTGCTGAACCCATAAACATAATCCAATGCCCAGTAGCATTGAGTTCCTCTCCACCATTGGTTTATCACATCCAATAACTTCAAATGCGCAGTCAATGAAAATTCCGAGGATATTATTGCCATTAATTCATATTCCAAGGACAATTGTTTAAAACTATTTAGTACAAGAAAGGAAAATAGCTAACAACTTGATCGTTGTTTATCTAATTAAGTGATTTGTTACCTGATGAAGAGATATTGACCATTAGTTTTTAAAATTTAATTGCCTACCCAAAAGTCATTTTCCCATGATTTTTGATTTGTAAACTGCTCTTAAGCAATTTTTATCTTAAATTATTATATTCATCATATTTTAAAATAAAGAATTTGCAAGAATAATTCTACAATTTATTAAAGTATCAATTCTAGTTCAAGGGGATATCAACAAATAAAGCAAGATATTATATTATTCAACACTCAAGCAGGCACATATTAATTGTTTTGCAAAGAAAATCTAAAAAGAAGCAAAGATTTAGAAGGCAAGGTGCCCTTAAGGTAAGCCACATGAGGATCAACATCCTGCATTGTTGGACTCAAGAAAGGCTAAACCGGTACCGGCCGGTACCGTACCATACCATACTGGTATTAAAAAACAAAAGGAAAGAGGGAAACCCCCCACCCACCGACACTATATAAAAAAAAGGGCCGAACCGGTCAACCATACTGAACTGGGCGGTTCAGCCTGGTTCGGGCCCTGATTCGAAAATCAAAACTGAACCGGACCGTTTCCATGCTGGTTCGGCTTGGTACGGGCCGAACCAGATGGTTCGGTCTGGTTCAGTGAACCATGGTTGGACTGACATCTAATACCATGGACATGCTAGTTATGACAAAGATAAAGTCTGCCTAGCGATCTTGAAAATCTCAATGTAAGAAATCTAGGTACTCCTCATAAAGCTTACCATGTAATCAACCTTATCGATGTTCTCAAGCCAATAAGCAACCACCACTCAAAAAAGATAACATTTGTTATTCGGTAAAAACCACCATGGTGTAGATTTTTCAAATATTTGAAAGTGAAATCTTAAAAACATTAGAAACTCTACGTAACCTCAAGATATTTTACCTGAATTTTCTTCTTTTATACATACATACCCTCTTACCATGTAACAAACATAACAAATTTATTACTTCAAAATAGGGAAAAAAAATCACACTAGACACTCTCCTTAGAAAAAGGCATTAAAAATCCATGGTAAATTAAACTATGAAAACATTTCCAACAAGATTTTAAAGGATAAAAAGTATAGATGAAATGGAAAAAACGTATTTAATTGTTTTGTCAATTACCTACATAAATAGATCTACCATGCTATAGTAGTGCATTCAAGAACATGATTTCCAGAATATGTCATTAAACAAAATAACAAAACTGGCATAGCATCTGCAGAATTATTTAAAATGAGAGCATCTATCATGCAGAAGTAAAAAATATGCAGAACAAATGTAAAATGAAAGCAATGCACGCCCATATTTCCAAGAATGCAATCCAACTTTCAAAAATCATCAAAATTTGTATCTGTAACAGAAAGAATGGAAAAATACCACAGTTGCACCAGTGGCCTTGGCAACATGACGCAAATCCTCTTTGCGAACACGTCTCACAGCAATAGCCCCAGCCTCCACAAAATACTGCAATAGCATTGATGTAAAAACATTTGACATAAAAGCATCATCACCAAAGTAAGTATGTTTTCATGTCATAGATCATGGAGGCAAAAGCTAAAAGGTCATGCTACAGCAGCATGGATATCCATCCAAGTAAAATAGCAGATACCAAGTCTGCATTTACAAGCTCTGCAACAAAACAGCACTCAAGAATGGCATAACTCATCTAAACAAATAATAGCGCACATGGAGAAGGGAGATTTAGCAAGGAGGCATTGGATGCATGTGTGCATGCACGAGAGAGAGAGAGAGAGAGAGAGAGAGAGAGAGAGAGAGAGAGAGACCAAATGGACAAGAAGTAAAGATGTAACTAAAAGAAGAGGAATTCAACAAAGATTGGATCGAAAACAATGTCCTTTTTGATCATTTGCAGAACTGAACAAAAGTAGAAAAGAAAGATTAGTGAGAGGAGAAAAAAGTAGTTTTTTCCTCTCACCAAAAAGTAAAATGCAAGAATGGCTGCCACTGGGTAATAATAACATGCAAATGACATTTATAATTATCAACAACTTGTACAATTGGTGCATACTAGCATAGCAACTCAAGTCATGCCCAACAATATTCATAGCTTCCATGGATTGTGTCACAGTAAGCATCATTGCATTTCTTTAGCATATATTATTCTAGGCATACCATTGAAGAGATTGACAGAAGAGAAGTTCAACCCAGTGAAGCAATTTCTACAACTAGGATCAGAATCAAAAACATATCACATACCTAGGCAACCTAGCCAAATTCAATTGTATAACAGAACTGTTGCCGATTTCAGAAAAAATGTATGCACAAGAATGCAAACTCCAATAGAAAGACGCATATTCATACATGCGTATTTGCAGAGAGAAATAACTAAAGAAAAAACATGCCTTTAGTGACATATCATCAATTCCTTTGGTAGTCAATACAACATTAGCTCCTGCTTTTCTAATTTTTTCGATTCGCTCTTTTGTTATGTCAGCTTCTCTGCAAAAAGAGAAAGGTTATTAAGGTTCCTGGTAATGTAATGACAAGCTGAATAAAGAAGTAAAGAAGCGTGCATGAATTAATTTACTAAAAAGGGCAGTTCTAGAGACTTCAGATAAGAAATACTCAGCATAGCTAATACAGCCAACCAGGGGCTGCAATATTTATAGCGAAAATTTGGCAAGAAATATAAATCAAAGAAGATTGAGGAGAGACTTAAATTGATCACCTGTCAAAATGTTTCATAACAACCTATCAGATTAGTGTAATTCCACAATCATCAATGAAGTTCTCCCCTATCCATGGATGTTTGGTTGTTTTCACTACAAAATCCTTTCACAAGGACAAAGGTACCAAAGAAACATGTGGAACATGCCCAAAAAATAAAAATAATAATAAATACCACAGTGACCTTGGTGGCTCAAGTTCATGCTTGGACATTACTCTGCTATGATATACTCAGCTTGCATTACCATCATAGATCTCCCCTGATCGTAGTTATAACCATGACTTTAAGCCTTGCCCCTGAGGGTCAGATTTATGAATTCTAGTTCACCAAGCATTCCTATTTAAGGATTCCTTTTATGTTTTTTTTTTTTTTGAGCCTTTTCAATTCACAACATAGTGGATATAATTAATTAAATTTAACTTCTCTTTCTGAAATTAATGGCTTGTCCGTGCCAGATAATATTGAGTTACGTTAGCTCATTAAGATTGCAATAAGATAGAACTATCGTGTGCTATCTCATATATTTTTGTGTTGCTTCGGTGTGTTACATTATATATTTTTGTGTTGCTTCACAGTTTGTATTCACAGTAAACTACAATCCAATTGTGGCAGAGCTTGAAAACTTCTTGCTACTGATCTCCACCCATAGAAGAATGATTCTGCCAGTAGCGTGGCCTGCCACACAGGGACACGGCCCTTCATTCCCAGTGCAGTTTGGAGTTCAGTGGTTTTGCAATAGGCTTTGCCAAGTTGTATATTGTCATATTATCATCCATGGTAATACTTACTCCAATATAAGATGATTCAGCAGTGCAAGATAGACAGCACTAACAATAGATTTGTTGAGAAAAGAGACAGAAATGTACATATTACGTAATGCATGCATAACTTGCCGAGCAAAAGCTGCGAACAACTTTTTCTAAAACAGGTGCAGGACAAAAATTTAATGCAAGCACAAGAATAATATTCGAGCTAAAAATCACCTTTGACGAATTTTTTCAAGTTCTCTAGGATCAGTGACCAGGACTTGAATACCCATTTGCATTTTTGTCTTCTGGAGATTAAAATCAAGACATGCGATTCTTGCAGGAGCAACTCTAGTAGGCATTCCTTGAGCTGCACGGCCTGTATTTAAAGCATAGCCATTAAGCAAGTAGCTATCTTTGGCACTTTTTCCATGAGCTTTCAAGATATTTATGCCCTGCATAAAGGGAGAAAATAAAAAGGCAAGGTAATTGTATCAGAACAGAGGTACAAGATAATACAAAAGCAAGCCAGCAACCATGGCCATCATGACAACTCTAGATTAGGTATCATGAATTCAAACATTTAAAATGTGAGATTCTAGGATCTTCATACACAGGCAACTCAAAACTTAAAAAATTACAGGCTACTGGATAATACAAAAAGGAAAACAAAATTATCGGATCTTTGAATATTTGAAGTTTGGCCCAAGAAACATTAAAAACAGTATACAGGAAAACCATTTACTTAGATACACAAATGAATGAGATATCATCCAAAGATCTAGCCTGAAGAACTTGAGCTCATTCAGGATGAATCAGATTCTGTAGTGTTCATATCAATAAGCATCATCTCAAAAGGCACAATGTGAACCAAGAAAAAGACCGCAATTCTTTAGGTACTAACCTTAATCGGATATTTTACTTCTCCCCTCGCATTTGTAGTCTTCACAGCTTGAACGGCATCTACAACCTAAAAAGAGTAAAACGATGAAGCCACAGCGACAGAACAAACAGTTCCCAAATACTGAACATAAAACAACCCAACTGAACTTATGCTCAAGCCTTAGGTCTACAAAGAAATGACAGAGCCCCATGTTCTGTTAAGATAGAAATTATGCTTCTCTTCTTGGCAAGCCAAGGTTTCCAGGCAGATGACATCCAGAGCAATAAGATCCAAACCATGACTGTGTTCCTAAAGGGTTGGTTTCTTGAACATGAACTAAATGTAACACTAGATATAACTAAATGTATCATTTAGAACAATAACAAGCCTTCGCATTATAATACATGAGTCCACCATGAGCAATGCAGGTGTCAGGAATCTTTTTTCATTTTCCTTTATTGTAGGGAACCCAGCTTGGGGGCAGGGCTCTGAGAGGTGCTCTAATGCAGAACCTTTTTGTTTCTTTTGTGAACACAAGATCTGTGAAGGAGTGCATGAGAAATGGGGAATGCATCAATTTTTTTCCCTCAGGAAATGCTGAAGCGAAGGCTTTAGACTTTGGCGGTCAACCATGTGAAGCAGGCCTCCAAGCCTTTGCCATTATATATGGTAGAAGATACTTTCTTTTTAAATAATTTGTTCTATGGTTTTGGTTTCCAAACCCCAATAAATGAAACTGAAGCAAGTCCCTTGCCTCTCTCCTCTATGCTTTCCCACTTTAGGAAAATAAGCATATGTCAAACACTACTACAATTAAAGCAGGATTATTTTAAGGGATCCAACTCTCACAGTATGTCAGAAAAAAAAAAAAACACATTATCTCACGGCCACCAAAACATGCACAGAACTATTTCATAAGGTCATATATCTTGCTCAAAACACAAGGTGAAACAATTGCATTAAGCTCACCAAATTTGCAAAGAAATCACTGTCACTGCCGATTAATTTTGAAGACATGCTTGTCTTTGCACAGTTTATGAGGGAATCTTTTCCAAGCTTTTCAACCTGAAGATGCATACATTTATTATTGAGTATGTGAGAACATTGCATAAGCTTTTGATTAAATTTAGAAAGAATATGAATGTGGATACCAATATATTAATTAGTCAAAGAAGTTAATACCTTTACAGCCAGTTTTTCCTCGACATACTTGCAGGCTTCTCTCATTGCAAGCTGATTGACAACAAAGTGGCATCAACACATGCTAGAGACACAAAATTATACCTTCAACTGGACCGACTATAACCATAACCGTAAGATAGGAAATTAAGTAATAGGAGCATGAAAATCCAAAAATATAGAAATTGAACAGTGTACGCATATCATCAATCAAAAGTACAAAACTCACCCTGTAGCCACTGATTATAGATGTTGGATGAATCTTGTTTCTTACAAGATCATTTGCTCTCTGCAGCAAAATATAAATATGGAAAGATGTCAGAATACTGAATGATGTTCCCAAATGGCTTATAGTACTACAACTGGTACCATAGTTGCATCATAATCTGAACCATAAGATCTTGTTGCACATCACCTTAAGCAGCTCTGCAGCTACAATAACCACAGATGTTGTCCCATCTCCAACTTCTCGATCTTGAAGCTCAGCCAGCTCAACAAGAACCTAGCATCCCAAAGCAGAAGCAGATATAGTGAATTTAAATCAGTGAATATAAGCAGGGAATGATACAGTTTAGAAGTAAGAAGGATGATCATGTCTTGGATTATCTACCTTGGCAGCTGGATGCTCAACTTCTAACATTTTGAGTATTGTCGCACCATCATTAGTAATTGTCACATCACCAATGTCATCAACCAGCATCTGGATGGTTCCGTATGCAAGAATTAAGTTTCCAGCATTAAAAAAAAAATTTATTAGCAAACTGATTTATATAAAAAACATATATTGAGTACACGAGAAGGTCTTTCTTAAATGCAATAACCTTGAAATGATACATGATATCTCAACCTAGATGCACATCAGCATATTCCAAATAAAGGACTCATAAAGAAAAGATAAAGATAGATTCTTGAGACATATGCAACAATACATATTATATGTGACATGCAATTTTTCCAATGACCAAGCTTCCCAAGTCACTTCACAGCCAAAAAAATTTGAATGCAGAATGCACATCAATTCAACTTCCATGATACCAATAAAGGTTCCAGCCCCTCCACACTTCTAATTCATGTTCTATCTGTGCTACTGAATTGTTGGCAGCTACCTTGAAAACTGAGTCAATACAAATTAAAGATGTTATGTACACCAGAGGGTTGGGAGAGATCTTGCAGTGGAAGGAGGCACATGAATTGAGGCATACAAGATGTTTCAAATTAACACAGAATCCAGTCAGATTAAAGGACACGGTTGACACTAGAGTTCAGACCATATGTCCAGGTATCCATACCAACTTTGCTTGTCTGTTAGGGAGATGGATGGTCTTAGAATTCAAGAATAAATTGGAAAAGAAAAGATTGAACAAAGGTAATGAATGTCAAGACCAAGGACAAGAATTCAAAGATAGAGGAAAAGGACAAAAATGAGGAAACTTAAGAAGATAAATGGGCAAAAATGTAAGAAACAGAGATAGATAAGAAGGTAAGACTAATAGAAAGGTGTAAACAAAAGAATCAAAGATATGGAAGGGATAAAATGAAAGAAAAGGGAGAAACTAGAATAGGACAACTCTCAGTGAGAAGTGGACCTGATTAGAGAAACTTGACAAAGTGCGAAAGAAAAGATTTTATTCGAAAAAATAGATATTATGATAATATCAATCTTGTTCACCCACCATATGAATTTTAAACAGAGCAAATTATTGAAAGATATCCTCATAGTTTACCATTGCATGCTAGTCCTTATTTACTATGGTCTTTCATACAAGGCGCCTATTGTTAGGGTTCATTTTGAATAAAAATGCCTTCTCAAAGGGTTGGACCACTAACTTCATCATAATGTAAAGCATCCAGCAAGCTGACTAGGTTTACCCTATCTTGTCTAGGTTCTAGACATTTAACTCCTGCATGTTTACTTTTCCAACTAAACATGAATAATTGTTCTCAATAACATCAGCAATTAGACATTCATCATAAGAATACCCAAGAAGAGGCTCATAACTGACCTATGGCATAGAATTCTACCACTAGAACTTCCAATTCTCCATAACTAAACATTGAACTAGTTATTGCCTGCTCTTATCCACAATAAACAGCACAAACTTTTTAAATCTTATTTCTTCCCTAAAGCCCAGCTTTTTCTCTCTTTTTAAGCAGCAAAAGGAAAATAAGAAGTAGACTATTAAACTTAGCTTTAAACTATTATAAGGATGAGAAATTGGCCCCTCTGACTGAACTGGAAGGGCATGATGAAAGCATTCTTAGATGATGAGCTTTTCAAATGTCTCAAGGTTGGTTTTATTATTTTATATGTCTTCTTTCATCATTATCTCCTACACAATGGCTAAATATTCCAAATGCAGAGTCCCATTTAATGGTCCACCATTCTATTCAAATCTTATTACTTTATATATCTTCTTTCATCATTAGTTCCTAAGCAATTGCCAAATATTCCAAAATATAGAGTCCCATGTAATCATCCACTATTCTATTCAAATCTTATTTACTCCTCTTCTATGGCCCTTCAACAAAATCTAAAGTAAAGTTTGATATGAACCTTCTGAAATTTTCCAAATTCAACTGTAATTTGTCTATCAAAATATCAATAGGATATTATGCCACGCCAATAACCTTACATTTATTGGAGTCACAGCATCTTCTCCTTTACTTTAAACTTCATGAGAGAAATAGAAAGAGAAAAATGGAAGAATGCCATAATCAGAAAAATATGATACATGCGTACAATGCAAGAACGAAAAAAATCCACATGTGCTACTTATGCTCGTGTGAGTGAATTCCCACATAAAAGGACATCATCTAAACCCAATCAAAATAAAATAAAAGCGATAGAAACCAAGAAAAATACACATTTCCGTACATTGTATAACAAAATTTCTGGGCTGGGAGGAAGAACACAATAAAACCATTCTGAAAATCAAAACATGTCCCCACCCGTTGTCCTAAAGAACATTTTTTCCTAAGCTGTTGAGGCGCGGCTTCATAACACAAACCACAAGTTGCCATCTTTAAGAATCCAATGCCATGCAAATCGGCAACGCAGCAGACTCCTCATCATGACAACCCTAAATTTCTCGAACCCAACAACTAAAAGTCTTTCTTTTCACCAAAAAACAAATCAAAGGGTGATGACCGCGGAATCTAAAAATAGACTTACCTTGTCAAGACCGACCGGACCGAGCGACGACTTGACAATGTTGGCAACCGCCTGGCACGCCACCACTGCAGCCACAAGAAATGGAAGATATGATCCAAAGCAAAGGACCGAAAAGTGGAGCTATTCCGGTGGATAGCCCAAAGGTTTGAACCAAATCGCGATATCTAGGCGAAGAAGAGTACCGTTCTGGGTGCGGACATCTTGGCCGGACTGGCGTTCTCCGAGGATATCGAGAGTCTGGGCCGCGATCGCCATTACGATAGCTCGGAAGGGAGGTGGCTCCGACGAAAACCCTAGTTCTGCGCTTGGAAGTGGGAAATGACAGGGTTCAGCGGGGACGAGGGTCTGGAGAGTTCGAGAGGGAGGTTGGCGCTTATGGTGGGTTTTGGATTCTTGGCGTTAGGGTTGAGGACCTAGGGGCCTGAGAGGTAGTAGAGTGCAACGCCAATTGTAGAGACTCCTGATAGCAACGCTTGCATAATTGGTAGAAACCATCGTGGCTCACCGTCACAACTCGTGGGGTGGGACACGCGTAGATGATCCAATGCCAGGGCGTGAAGTGCGGTATCGGATAAATGTCACCGAACCGGTCCGGTTTTCCAACTTGGCCCGTAAGAAGCCTACGAGATCCCGGATCCGTCTAGTTTTCTCTTTCTACTAGGAAATTCTGTGCACCGTGAAAAAATCTGAGGTGCCGTACACCGTTGCCGTCTTATTAATTTATATAATTATTATTTTTTATTATATTTAATATTTATAATTTTAATTTTAATTTAAAATTTTGAATGATGAAAATATTTTTATTCTTTAAAAAAATTATAACATCTATATTCATATTATGACATTCTATATCCAAAAAATTATAATTTTTATCCATAAAATATCATAATATAATGCAGGATATTATAATATGTGCAGGATATCATAATTTTTTTCAAAAAATATAGATATTTTTATCGTTCAAAATTTACAAACGAAAAAATAAAACTGCAGGCATTAAATACACGTTAGAAAATGATTGGATAAAAATATTTCTTCTATATTATGACATTTTAGATTATATTATAATATCTTGTACTATATCATGACATTTTATATGCAGAAAATCGTAATTTAATGTAGTATGTCATAATTTTTTAAATTATATTATGGCATTCTACGTATAGAAAATCATAATATGTCACAAGATATTTTAATTTTTTTTAGAAGATATAAATATTTTTATCATATAAAATTTTTAAATAAAATAATAAAATTATAAATATTAAATATATGTTAAAAAAATAATGACTACATGAATCTATCACATGAAATGATGCACTGTGTCTCGAATTTTTTACACCATATGAGGTATATAAAAAAATTTTCTTTTTTTTTTTTAATATATTTTTTTTTTCCGACAAAACGAGAAGAAAGGAAGGACATGGTTAGTTTTATTTTTAGAACACACAGCAACACTCGTTCGCAGACCCCTTGGGTTCACGCTACCAACAAATTGTATTTCACATGCATCAAGATCAACTGACAACCTCTAAATAAGAGGAGCAGGGTACTAGCCTACAGGCCGAACATCAGTTTGCAAGACTCGTTTATATTTATTTATTTATCACCATACGAAATTAAGGGTGGCAATGAGTAAGATTTGAATTGGATATTGTACTATTCATTTTCAAACTCAAACTTAATATCCTATATTCAAATCCTATCCGATATCCGATTGGATAAGAAAAAAGATATCCATTTCCACATCCAATGGATTCGGAGATACCTATAGGTAACTCATTTTCCCATACCCAACCCATATCCGTCCCATACCTATCCCATATCCAAAAAAAATAAATAACTAAAATAATTTTATACATATTATCAATCAAAATAAAATTATCAATTCAACATATAACATAATTTAAAAATCCAGATTTATTGGAATCAAATATAGAAATAGAATTACAATTTAACATATAATATATAAATAATCAAAATAATTTTATACATATTATCAACCAAAACAGAATTACCAAAACATAATTATAAACATATATATATTCAGATATGGATTCGGATATTACTCATACTCGTAGGTTCGGATCGGATTCGAGTTTGGATAGAAAACAGCACTATCCATATCCTACTACAATTTTCAGGTTTTAACCAAATCCGAACTCAAATCCGATCAAATCATATTTTTTGAATTTGATCGGATTTGGATAAGGTGCATATCCATCAGATCGAATCGATTTTGTCATCCCTATATAAAACCTATGAATGATGTCCTCGAAACAAAATGTATTGAAATAATTAATTTAATCTTTATTTTTTTTCTCCCTTGCCATGGTTAATTTTAAAAAAAACCCACCACAGTATGTTTCTGGCTGTTTGATTTATCGTGGATAGCTTTGATTTATGCACTGGCGATCAATTATAGCCATAGATGTGGGGTTGGTCTGATAAATATATTAAACTTCAAGGTCATTTTAAAATAAAGTTTGTTGCTAATTCTGCAATTATCTTGAACATTAGAGGCAATTTCGAAGGCCTCTTCTTCCTGCTCGACCTCATTCATTCCCCCCCTCCCCCCCTTCTGTTCATCTCCAGAGGTTGGTTCCTCTTTTCCCTTTTCGCTGTCATTGTGGAGCTCAAGAAGCTCTCAAAAAATTGGACCTGATCCAGATCAAGTTATCGGTGCTCACTCTCACATCCATGATCTCGATACTAAGCTTTTCTCCCTCGAGATGTCCAAGATCGAGGCTTCTACCTTGATCTCTTTAATATTTATCGATGCCAAGCTCAATAGCAACCACCTCTGAAACTACAACGGCATGCCGGCATCGCAGCTATGCATGCTCTCAATATCTATTTTGTTGGCCTTTTCTTCCATTGAGAAGGGCCAACCTCCTCGACAATGGCCTCGGGTTTTCCATTGAGAAAGGCCAACCTCCTCGACAATGGCCTCGGCTCCAAAACTACCAACACAAGTGTCACCGTCAATGGCCTCTTGGGTTGCCATTTTCATCCTGATGACCATATTGGCAATGTCCTAAAAGATCAGTTGGTACTATGCTGATAATGTCCCTCTCTCCATCATAGGTTGCTTCATTATGATCTGGAGCTATGCTCCACACGACCTCCTTCCATTGGAGTTATTGCAGGAAAATCTCTCTATTTTGTTATTTTGTGCTCTTCCCATGCAGGAGACCAAATGATAAGATCAAACTTCGAAGTTTAGCTTTTTTGTTTTTTTCCCCAAACAGCGACCATATAATTGAAACCTTGTGTATTTTTGAAGCTTTTTCCAGCATCTACGTTTCAACAACTCCTCATATCTTATCAAGTGCATCACAGTCATCATATGGTGATAGATTGTTGATGTGCACGTAGCAACAATCTACCAACCATCGTTCAAGAATAAGCTCCTTCATCCACATTCCTTCCTCTGCATCAGCAAACAATCTACAACCTACCCCTCCCCCACCCTCCTCTCCCTATCTTTATACATGTTTTAGTGCATGCTTGCAGGTAATTCTGTAATTGTACGTACATAACAATTTTATATTCCTTGTCTGGTAATATAATGCATATAATAATTATTTATAAATGTACTCAGAAAGGCGCCCTTACACTTCACCGCTTGCGTAAGATTGCAGCCATTTGTCTAACCAGGTACCTTTTTTGCCTTTCTTTTTTTAGCAATGTGTATGATATAACTATTTATCAACCCGACAAACTATAAATCCTAAGGGATATTTATTTTAAGGTTTTTGAATGAACTTTGGGTTCAAAAGTTATGCATTATGATGTAACGGAGCAACGTGACCAACGGGAAGGAGAAAATTTCATATGAAGTCGGAGTTTTCTACAAAAGCAGAATCTCAGAAATGCATACATAAGGATGATAAGATATTTGGATGTTATATTAAAACAATGGATATGTTCCACCTATGCAAAGATATCTCTTTATTTGATGCCAGAGCCCCAAACTTACGATGATCGTATAGAAATCGATAATATTTCATAACACTTAAAAATAAAAATTATAGAAGTCAAAGTGCACGATAGGATGGAGTCACACCCTTAAACATTGCCGTTATTTATAGACTGGAGTCTCAGTGCATGTAATGCGTATGAAATAGTTTGTGGAGTTCCTAAGCCAGTGTATATAATGTAAAAGAACTCCTTGGCTAAAGAAAAAGAAATTTTAAATAGTAAAAATAGGAATGAGAGTCAACATGCAGTCCACCAATGAGTCTCTTGGTCGAGGAGATGCCTTACAAGATTTTTGTCATTGCATGGGAAATGCATGGAGCCTAGCTCGGTGAGAGATAAAAGACATAAAAAGAATTGCAT
The DNA here is from genome assembly GCF_000442705.2 of Elaeis guineensis. Classification (NCBI taxonomy): domain Eukaryota; kingdom Viridiplantae; phylum Streptophyta; class Magnoliopsida; order Arecales; family Arecaceae; genus Elaeis; species Elaeis guineensis. Next base: position 16,596,446 of record NC_025996.2, on the reverse strand, counting down.
TCATTATATTTAAAAACGAAATGAAAATCTATCAAAAAATGGATTTCCTAGATGTTGGGATTGTACCCTTGAGCAGTCATTTTACAATATCAGAGATTAGATTGGACATTCCTACTGTATCCTGAGAAAGCAAAGCTATTGTGTACAAGATGACTGCAGGATAACCGCTATCAAGTGAAGAACATGAAATCGGGAGTGCCAGGTTACCATAGTTAGTATAGTGGGTCTGCGTCTCCTTACATCTCACTTTGATAAAAACACCAATCTATCTTATTGGCAAAATTCTGACAAAGATCTACATTCAAATCTTACCAAGAGCCTGTTTGGATAATGCAGTGGGATTGGGCAAAATTTACCGTTAGATTCGTAGACTGGGTCTCCTATTTAAGAATGACTCGTCTCAACACAATACCTCCCAGTTCGAACCCATTGGTTTTTTTGTGTATACAGGCCAACGGTCCACAAATTAGGATTTAGGTTGGAACTTAGAGATGATACGGGCTGGATGGGTTAAGAGGCTGATTTAAAGAATATTCTTGTATGAATGTCTATACGGGGTATTAGTCTGGTTTATTATAGCCAGGAATACTGAGGGAGAGCTCTAGCTCTCTACAGAGCGCAATATGGCCGAGGCCCAAAACGATGCGGTTGGTCGAACGGTCCATCAAATTTGGTGATCGCATAATGTTAATGAACGGACACTGGACCAAATACGCCCTTCAAAAGATCTATCGCGGAGGACCCCACCATATCCATGGCAGAAGTGCCATCCGATCGCGCCAAGGCCCGCTTTGGATCGTTAAGTCAGTGGGCCGTCTAAATCCCCCCGGCATCCCCCACCCGCCATGGCGACCTCAACCCTCTCGTTCTCCTCCCCTTCTCCCCATCGCGACTCCACCAGCCCTCGCACCCCGCGACCCACTCCATCTCCAAGCCGACCTCGCCCTCCCCGCCACCGCCGGTCCCCCGTCGCCGCCGGGCGATCCCTGCGCCCTGGCGAGTCTCTCCGGGCCAAGGCCAACCTCCTCGCCCTCATCTCCGACCAGCACCGCGGCCTCCGGACGCAAAGAGACCCCTCGAAGCGAGCGGAGATCGTCGCCGCCATCGACGCACTCGCCGTCCATGGCAAGGATGCCGTCACCACGGGCTCCTCCCTCTCGGGCACCTGGCGGATGCTGTGGACCACCGAGAAGGAGCAGCTCTTCATCATCAAGAACGCCTCCCTTTTCGGCACCGAGGCCGGCGACGTCCTTCAGGTCATAGATGTCGAGAAGGGCCTCTTGAACAATGTGATCACGTTTCCTCCCTCCGGGGTTTTCTTCGTTCGGTCCTCCATTGAAGCCGAGCCCCCTCAAAGAATAAATTTTAGGTATAAAGTCACGTTTCACCCTGTTCCTTGGCTATTGCTTCAGGAATTGTGGGTTTTTTTGGGAATAAATTCTGGATTGTGATATGCCGGGTTTCTTGTTCTTGTGGCAGATTCACGAGTGCGGTTCTGAGAGGGAGCGACTGGGAGATTCCATTGCCGCCGTTTGGACAAGGATGGTGAGTGATTCTCTCTCCTTTTTTTCGCAAAAAAAATAATTTTTATATTTTTTGTCGAATTTTGAGTCAATGGATGATGCTTTTGAGTAATCTTAAGGGAGACATGCACCTAAATTGCGGAAAAGAGATTTTTTCTGTGCAGATTTTAGGAGCGATATTTGAAAAAATGCTCTGTTTGGTATCCTGTACATCCTTGGCATTACGCTTACTTGGCTCTGGACATTCCTCAACATGCTGAATTGCTGATGAAATGTTTGATGGAAGGGTGGAAAAAAAAGTAATCCTTGCATAAGTCAGGCTGATGAAATGAAACAAATATGAAGGGAAAAGTTGCTTGTGCATGTTTTTGGTTTTCATTACCAGATATCTTGATGTGATTTTTTGAAAAATGGAAAAGATACCCATTTCCAGTTCATGCCACTCATTTAAAGTTGCACAACATGTAGTGACATATGGCCTGATAAGAGAAAACATTGTAGTTGGCTAATTTTGAAAATAACTTCTATCTTACGACATGGAAGAAAATTGTTGAAACAAATTCTCTTGGTAGAAATTCTGGATCTAATCCCTCTTAACTTCTTACGTGGAACCTGCAATTTTAGAATCCTAAACATCGAACACAGAGATTAGAGTGCTACTCTGGGTTTGTGTGGAACCAGGCACAAGTATGTCAACCTTTTGAACCAAAATATGGCAGGGATACATGTTAAAGAATCTGTTTAACTATTCAATGCACGCAATTTGTCTACACGCAGATAGTTACCCTGAGAGAAGTCAATCATAAACTTGCTTCTCTGGGGATGATTCAATTTTTCCCAGTTTCGTGCTTTTGATAATCCTCACTTTAACCATCTAAAAGATAGACCAGATGATGACTGGTAACCTCTGAATGGGGCAAATATTCCATATTATTCTTTTTCAGTATCTGGATCTTGAATAGGCCTATTAGAGATCCAGACAATGGACCAAAGCAAAGGGAAAGAAAATTGTCAACTTGCTCCGGCAGTGAGAGAACAAACTTCATAATCAAAAATATTAAGATCAGGACTGAGAAGAACTGATGTTATAAATAAATACTTACTAGCTTGAACTGACATGAATGACCATTAGTTTCTGCACTAACATTCTTAAACATAATTTAGTTATACTCACATGGTTTCAGGATCTGTTAACTAGTTCACTTGACATAATTATCAGTTTCATCTCCTATTAGACAAAGTGAATTGCAAAAAAATCTCACTCTTACCACTAATTGTTGGACAGCGAAAAATCCTAGAGGCTGGAGACCAAAATATTGGTTGTCGCACCTAATTGTTTTTGACTAGATTGAATGCCTTGAATATGATGAACCACCCTATTTTCATGATTTCATAGTATTTCCCACTATTAAGGCTGCCATAATATTTACTGTTTTCATGTCAGATTTATGATATTCATGTGTGGCTGTTTTGCGTTTATCAGTATTATTAAAATATGTCTAATTTCCTGTATGTAGGTTTGAATCTGTATATCTAGATGAAGATATTCGAGTTGCAAAGGACATACGAGGGACTATTTAGTTGTTGATCGTGCTCCTTATTTTTGGAAAGAGTAAAAACGTGGAGATGGCAATCAAGTGACTGTTTAGAGTCCATTTACCTTGTCTTGAAGGTAATTTTGCTTGTAACTTCATAATTTTGTGAATAGGTATGTCTATGTCATTCTCATTACTATAACTTCATGATTTTATGAATAGGTATTACTATGTCATTCTCATTACTGCAATGGTAAAATAGCATGCTGGCATTATTATATTAGTTTCCAAATTTTGGTGGAAAAGAAGATATTATCTTGTGCATGGGATATTATCAATCTCCTGTTTTTTTGG